>NC_071625.1:29024181-29064181 GCF_014839835.1 Dryobates pubescens | reverse complement strand
AACATCCCTATCAGTGAAGGTTTTTGGGGGGAAAAGGGGGGAAAAAAAAAAAAAAGGGAAAAAAAAAAAACCAACAAAAAAATTTAATAATCCACCACTACTCTATGCTACAGATAAAACTCGGTGAAATGGCTCTAGCATATTTAAAAAGAGTTTTGCCCCAAAAAAACCAAAAAGCATGCCTAGGGAGTCCTTGTGACAGTGCAAAATACATTTATGTACATCCCTCTTACAAAAACACCAATAGGTTAGCATTCCGTGAAGCATGCTAGACTTCTGATTGAAAAACAAAACATAAAACCAAACCCCAAAAATAGCCTAGAACAGAGTGAAATAGCAGCTCCAATAGATAGCAGTTTCTTGTTGCCGTTGTCGTCGTCGTGGCGGTGGTGGTGGTGGTGGGTTTTTTTTTTCCTTCAGGACAAACAACCAACCAAACAATTGTTTTGTCTTGGTGCTTGTTGTTGTTGGGTTTTGTTTTTCTTTTTTTTTTTTTTCCTTGGTTTTTTTTTTTTTGTTCTTTTTTTTGTTCTTTTTGTCTTTAAGCTACTAGAGAAATCTCACTAAATACATACAGATATAAAAGCAGCATAGAAAGATACAGGTTTCTCACCAACTAGGAATAAAGAAGACTAAATGTGAGCATGGTTAAACTACGATGCATCTTCACATTTGTCCAACACATTTACAAGAAAAACACCATTGGGGAACCTCACAGGACAGAAGTGTTTTAACACCAAGAGAACTACTAGGGGGGGATTATTTTTTTTTTCTCCTTTATTTATCTTTTTTTTTTTTTCCTTTTTTTTTTCCCTTCTTTTTTTTTTTTCTCTTTTTTTCCTTTTTTTTTTTTTTCCTTTTTTTTTTTCTCCTTTTTTTTTTTTTTTTTGTTAAATCGAAAATCCAAATGGGATGGGGGATGGAAAGAATTTGGAAAGGGGCTGGAGCTGGAGCCACCGTATTTATTCACTATTATTCTTAATTTTCAATACAAAAACCAAAACCTGGATGAGCTGGACTAGACCCGATTGTCATACTCTGTGGAACCTTGCAAGGAAAAAAAGAAGTGAAGAAATGTCGAAAGGTTTTAGTCGGAGCAGCTGGCTGATGTCAAAGCTGCCAGGATGCTAATTAACTGCAGGCTGTGTCCCTTATTTCTGTATTAAAAAAAAAAAAAGAAAGAAAAAAAAAGGGGGAAAGAAAAAAAAAAAAGTTAAAAAAAAGCCTTTTGTGCTGTGGCAATTTTTATTTGTTGTTGAGTTTGCTGCTGTAGTGTCCTACGTCCCACTGTAAATCATCTCTCGCTTTTCCGTTCCGGTGACCTGGATGTTATTTTATTTCTTTCAGAAGCAGGAAAGGAAAAAAAAAAGGGGGGGGAGGGAGGAGGGAAAAAAAAAAAAAAAAAAAAAGGAAAGAAAGAAAGGAAGAAAAAGAAACACCAAAAAAAAAGAAAAAGAAAAGGAACATCTGTGTCTCCTTCCAATCTGCTGCACATCTGCGCGTTTTGATGCGGGTCTTCAAAGTTCAGTCAGTAACCCACGGACGCCATTCATCTTCTTGTTAAAATGTCTACTGCTGTATCCAATGCTCATGCCCTCGAGGGTTATTTTTTTGTTGTTGGGGTGTTGTTTTTTTTTTTTTTCTTTAATTGTATTTGATTTTCTCTCTCTCTCTTTTTTTTTTCCCTGGTTTTTCTTTTTTTTTTTTTTCCCCTTTTTTTTTTTCTTCTTTTTTTTCCTTTTTTTTTTTCTTTTAATTCCCATTATTGTTATAAAGAAGGTTGTGACTTTTGATATTAGCCTTTTTGCTTTCAACAGCAATTAGCAATCTCTTGGTTTGCTGTTTGGTAAAGCATCTGTTAATGAGGTCATCTAGTTTAAAATCCCAGCTACTGGAAAATAACAGGGAGGAGGTCAAATCTATCATTTTGTGTATATTCTCTGCTCTCTTTTCAGTTTTCTAAAGAAAAGATATCTTTGTTATCCACAATAAGTCATTATGACCCGTTACTGGCCTTCTGTGTTTTCTACCACCTCAAGATACAGTAAGTTCTTTCTTATTGAAGTATTGAAATGTGACAGTTCAGTTAAAATCTTTGAGCATCTGAGGATGAGGAATTGGTTTCGTTTTTGTGTTGTGTATTTTTTGTTGTTGGTTCTCAGAGTTTTGAGTTCAGTCTTAGCGAGGAGTCGCCTCTATGGTGGACGGGGTTCCCGGGGTGGTGGACCTAGGAGTGGCTGCTGGTGGAGTATCGATAGGGCTCCCGGCCCCGCTGCTGGGAGTCACGGAGGAGCTCACTGCTGGTGTCTCTCCTTGCTGCTGGGCTTGGAGAGTTTGTCCACAGATGTGATGGTGCTTCTCCCAGTCCTTATGCTGGCAAAATGAGCCACAGTATCGCGCTGTGTTGCAACCACTGCAGGTTTCACTAGCTTTCCGGCCACAGTTCCAGCAACTCTAAAAGCAAGAGGAGGGAGAGAGATGGCAGAAATTATCTGGTGCTCAAATTATCTAGTGTCTAAATTATCCAGTGTCCCACATTTCACATTAAAAACAGTTGGCAAAGAACCTCTAGTCAACCCCCTGCCTAACAATGGTTGAAGCAACCGTGGTGTTGGTGGCAGCGCCAGTCACCTGGGGCACGCTGGCCTTCAGAAACTATTTAAGAACAAAAGCAGCTATTTGCTAGTAGCAGTGACGTAAATTCCAAGTATGCCCTCACAACCAGCCACCAGAAGCAGGCTGACTAGGAGAAAGTTCTAGTAGAACTTCACCTAACTCCTCTGCCAGTTTTACCCAAGTGAAATAATGAAAGCAGCACACCGGGAAAAGTGCTTCTCCAAAAGTGGAGAGGAGCTAAGGCAAGACAAGAAATCTTGGGAGACCAAGACCTAACACACAGACAAGACTTGTTACTCCAGGAAAACTTCCATTTTAATAACCTGAGTAATGCCATTGGACTCGGTGGCACTTCTGGCAGGGAGCAGTTAAGCTGAAGCCCAAGTCTTTGGCAGGATGAGGAAGCCACTGCAGAATCTGTATGCTATTCATTTTCACACACTCTATAGCTATGCCAGCTGGATGCTGGAACACAGCCAGGCTTTAAGTGATATTCCTCAACTACACAGAAAAAAATTTCCCAATTTCAGAATCAAAGACCTGAATCCAAAACAATATTTTAAGGAAATTAGACATTTAATCGGAGTCAAGTGGCTTCTTCAGAAAATAGCTGTGTGTTACTTCCATCCTCCCCACCTCTTTTTGCTGGGGTGGTATTGTTTTGCTGTGCATTTTGTCAGTTGGTTGGTGTCTGGGGGTTGGTTGTTTGGTTGGGGTTTTTTGTTTGGCATAAGCATTTACTGGCAGATGGAGGAAGAGTAACTGTCCACTGCTCAATTGCTCTGTGAGATTGAAATCGAAAGTACATGACATGCTCAACTCAAAGTAATTAAACACACAGACTAAACCAAGTAATTAAAGATACATGTGTTGAGGACTTTTGTGATTTCTGGGATTTTTTTATTTATAGAATTGCTCCCATCTTTAAAACCACTTTTTTTTTTTGCTTTTTTTAAAAGGTGGGATTACCAACACACAGAACCAGATGTTTCTGATAGTTAAACGTTGGGAATTCAGACTCCTTGTCTGGCATCACCTGGTTTTGATTCAGCATTCATTGTTTCAGGTTTGTTTTGCTCAAACTCTGTCCAGTGCTGGAAAGGTAAAACCACCTTTGGAAATGGATAGCTGTGCTATTCTTGGAACACTTTCCCTTCACAAAAAACCCCTTTTATCTCCACAATGAAAAATAACTATAAGCAATTTAGAACAGTCTATGGACACTGCACACACAGACATTTACACACCCAACGCCATGACCTGGCAAGTTTGCATTAGCCTTTCAAAGAGATCCAATGCCTCCTCTTGCCCACCAGAAAGAGAACAAATGCTGATTTATCTGGATTCTCCTTCTTTAGCTAGGCTAATATTTCTCAACAGTCATGCTGTACTTGTGGAAGTTTCCTTTTGGCAGCTTGATAGTTGCACTGTGATTGGTCACCATGGTTTAATTCTGCTGCAACCATACTGGCACAGAATTTCCCTGCAACACACCCTACTGCCATGCCTACTGACCTCCTAGGATTCTTTTCCACCCAAACTGCCAGCCCTGGCTTTGGCCCATATTTCCCTTTTTCTCCTTATCTGTATGAAACCTCCCCATTCAGACTTGTGTGAAGAGACACCTCCCTGTGGGGTATAATGCTGAAGGCAGCAAGCACCTGCCCAGGTGCAGGAATCCCTCCCTTGTGCACAGCCACCTGCAACTTCAAAGGGAGGGCTTCATTGTGTTGGAACTACTACAAGGATGTCCAACTTTTTCAGTTTAGGGATCTGCTTAGTTAATACAGGGGCAGCTTCTGGGGGAGCTTCATTTTGCTTTTGCTTTTGGGGCAGGCCTATCTGTGCAGGTAGAAATATCTGCAGATGTGACCAGAGCCACTGTAGAAGATTTCAGGATCTTACCACAAGAACTGTATCGATGTCAGAAAACAGTCACTTCATTTTAAGCACATTGGTTCAACTTTCTTATCAAAACACTCATTGATTAACTACCAGCCTGTACATGAAAAGTGGCACATGTGGGCAAGATTTGAATGAAGTGACAAAGCTCTAAGGTGGCTCCTTATGTGATTACTTCATGTGTCCTACGCTGTCTGCAGGGGATTTTGTCCATTGGACATATTTTTTTCCCCATTTAGCAGGTCATTACAGCTTCAGTGTAATTGTGGACATAAAAGCACAGAAAATAGAAAAAAAATAAAATAATAAATGTTACAGCTCACATTCATGCAACAACTTACTGCTTTTAGAAATCACTCCAGTACTAATCAGCATAAGGAAGCACATAAGCCATGGGGAGCTTGAGGTGCAGTAGTAGCTTGATTTAATGTGCAGATGCTACACAACTCTCACCACTGTGGCCATTCATTGCTCCTTCCCATGTGCAAGTAGTGAAAGGCACCAGGAAGGATCAGCCTTGGGCCCTGCAACCTTTGACAGTAGATGACTTCTGTTCATATTGCTTGCTGATAGCTCCAGAGCCCAAATTCTACCAAAGAAAAGCCAGGCTTGAGATGCCAGCTAATAGCGTGGGATGTGCTTCATGTGCCCCTGTTCATCTGTTTCCAGTGGATCCAGGTATCATGGACAGGCCTCAAGCTCACTATGGGACTGAGCATTTTCAAGGTATGTTCCCTTCTGGGAAGCTCTAGCAGGTACCAGCAAAATGGATCAGCTGCTGCAGACAGGAGACCCACTATCTCATGCTGGTGACAAGGTGGCCAGCATGATATGAGGGTGCAGGAGCAGGACTATGGACTGCTTTCATACTCAAGACTCTCTGTCTCCTAACACTGTCTCCTAACACTGTCAAGACCTAACCTGGACTACTCTCAGTTTGGGACTGCACTTTAAATACAACAAATCAAGTAAGACAAATAAGACTTGGAAAGAACTCAGAGAAAGGCATCCAGAACAATTATGTCAGACAAACACAAGCCAAGAGAAGAGACTGAACAAACTCAGGATGGTTAAACCTGAGGAGAGAGGGACATTTGAGAGGGGACAGTAGCACCCAAACGTGTTGGAGGCTACTGCAGTAAAACAATGACCACGTCTACATGGCTGAACAGCAGAACTAACAAGATGAAACATCTCCAAGATGGAAAAAGATGTTATGAGAAATCTGTGTAAGGACAGGCACAAATTGCCTCTTGATGCTGGAAAACCTCCATCAGGAAAGCAGAGGAAGAGCAGCTGTGTTACAGGAATGATACAGCCAGAGTTTTTCAAGCACTGGAAAAGGAGCAGCAGATCTCTCCAAGCCTCTTGTAGCTCATGTTCTCTGTTCTCTAGGTAGTGACCTACTACACTACTCTTGCATCTTGCACTTTATAAAGTTTCAGGTGTAGCTGAAAGCATGAGGAGGACTGGATGATGGTTTAACTCTGCATTGGTTTTCTTGTGAAACAGTGAGATTATACAAAAGGCCAGATTCTCAGACTCCATAATTCAATTTAACTACACTACCTTGAAAACAGATTAACTCAGTGAAATGGGGCTAAAGCACACCAGATGGGAATCTTGCTCCGAAATTATGCCACCGATCACATTTCATCCTCCTCTTTCAACTGACAAGGAACATTGGTCTTAGGTCAGAGCCTTATCTTAGGTCAGCCTCTTAATTCTTGTGCACTTAAGCTTCCATCTTCAAACAAAAGACCTCAGGAACTTCTGTTTGTTTGAAAATTCCTTAAAATCAATGGTCTCCACTTCTGTGGTCTCCAGTACGAGGATGCATACTTGTCAGTAATTTTGCCCATCCCATTGCTTCCATCTTTGAAATATTCAACCACAAGTGAGTCTTTGCTTTCCTCTGACACCCCCAGCTGAGACTCAGGGTAGAGCTTGCTTAAAGAAGAAAAAAACACCCAAATGTACCGAGACATGTTGAAGAGATGATGAACTCTGAAATGCTGTACCACAGCATCAAAGACTGCTCTGTTATCTTTGACAAACTATGGATTTTCCCAGTTTACCGGGAAAGGAAACACGGCCAGGTAGGAAGAACCCAGATTTTTCCTGGTTCTGCAATGCTCGTGGCATTCAAAACTCTTATCACTGCTTACCACAAGGAAAAGAACATCTACAAATCACTGAAACCACAGTGGTGTAGATGACCCACTGAATACCAGCACAAAACCACCCTGCAAAGTCGTTTATGAAAATTCAGTCCAAGACCCACTAGAAAGGGAAGCACACTGGCACTTGGGAAATTCCCACACTGGGTCAAAATGCAGTGCTCCACAAAAAGAGATCCAGGCCTCTAGATGTTTTCTAGAAAGTTACACCTGTCACTGAACATGCCAGGTATGTCCAAGCCACTGCTCATTGTGTGAAGTACATCTATGTTCATCCAAGTCTGCAGGAGAGAAACTAAATGCTGGAAACAGAAGCATGAAGAAGCACAAAGAAGAGACATTTGGGATTAGTGTAGCAGCCTGGGGCAGCTGAGTGCCAACGTTCACATCACACCTGGGCTGATCCTGCACAGAACACAAGCCTCTGGTGCCTTTGTGCCCCCCCACCACTGCAGGGGGGTGATGTGCTGCTTTCTAAGAGATGTGCAGTCAAAAAAAATGTAAACATTAACAGGTATTAGATTTAATACCAACCTAAAAACTAGGCTTGCCTGACTTTTTCAGGTCTGCTGGCACACTCCTGGTCTCAGCGGATTGTTCAGCAGGGATTGAACCCAGCTGTCTTCAAAATGTCAGGTTAAGTGTGATATTCACACACAACATAAATTGCTGCAATATAAATAAGCCCTACCATTACACATCTCTTAAAAGCAGTGATGGACCAGTTACATACTTGTTTTATCTAAACAGATGTCAGCATCTGCTTTAAGCAGAGAGAATCAAAACACTTGTGTTCCTTCCCTGCCCCCAACACCCACCCTGCTCAAAAGTGAGGAAGAGCTCTGAGTGTCAGATTCTTCAGTGGCATTTTATACCCGAGCAGAAAGACAGATGTTTTGATTATTTTCACCACCCCCCTACAATCTGGGCAGCCAGTCTCTTTGCTATGCTGTTCACCCTTACTATTAAAACTGATTTGCACAACAGAACACTGCAGCCAAAGCAAGCTCCACAGTCATTAAAGAGTAGGCTGCTCAAACATGTTCCTCTGCTTAGCCAAGTCAACCCCTGATGAATGGGGCATCTTCTGTCAAGCAACTGTAAGGAACTGGTACAGGAACAATTTGTGGTTAAGTAACAGCCATGCTGACAGGTAGGCCATCTCCTGTCCTTTTACTTTCCAACAGCAGTGTTCTCTGCTAGCTGGCCTACAACCAGCCTGCCCTTACAATAACAGATAATCATGAATCCTAGTCACTGAGGAGGGCTTATGTTGAGAAACAATGGAAATCTTGAGAAAGTAAATGTACACATACTGAAGGAGGGGCACTGTGTGTTCAGTCTCACTGAGCAATTCCAACATCAGCAAAGAACAAGTTCAACAAAGGATAGGGTCGAGGTCAGAAATCTAAGCTGAAAAAAAATATGTAATGTAATGTGGTAATTCTCAAAATACTGCAGGCCACTTCTTGAAAGTCAAGATGCTTCCAAATATTAGGCCTCTCACTGCCCTCAGCTCCCTTTGTCAGCTCAACGTGCCACACTTCATAGTTTTTTCGCAGACAACACCACACTCAGGGATGCTGCTTTTCCTGGTTTAAAAATAAAGCAGAACAAAACCCAGAAAAGGCCTTAAAAAAACCCAGAAGAAAAAACAAAAAAACCCCAAACAAACCCACACCATCAAAAAATCCCTAAAACAACAACAATGAAACAACAAAATACCCACCCCCCCAGTTCTCTTGGGTGAGGAAACGATATATTAGCTTAAGATTGTAATAATTACAAAACTCTCGAGTACTAGTTGCCACTTTGAGCTCTGGAGAAGACTGTAGTGAAAATCATGCCATGAAGTTCTCACACCAAAGCAGCTTAGCCAGGTCCAGGTTGCATTTTACTGGATAACAGATGAAGAGCTGTAAGGAAGAAACCTTGCCAACAGGCAATGAGTGGCCATATCAGATGAAAATTGTATCTGATACTTTAGAAACCCAGTGCCAAATTCTCATCTCCATTTACAGTTTCAGCAGCCAAAAGAACAAATGACACCCGTGGGAGAAATATTCTGTGTCAGGAACTGCATGGTAATGATAGAGCAGCCCATCCTGTGATCTCTTGCAGGCCTCAATGCAATGTCCTGCCAAGGATAAGGAATGAGGAGCGATGCTCAGTCTTCCTCTAGAGCTGTAAGACTGGGGAATCTGCCCTTCTGTCTTCTCGTACTTGGAACGAGAAATACTCTAGCCCTGAAAATATTACTCCAGTGCCTGTAGCACACAGGAATCTGTATTGCTGGAAGTGTTCTGCCGAAACTTATCAGCAAGAGAGAAGCTTGCGGAGACTTACAAATGAGAGAGGCTGTGAAGTTTTATTCCTCAACCCCAACAAACACAAGGCCTCACCTCTGAAGGAACACATTTCAAACACTGTCAAACTGATGTCCTGTCCTCAAAAATGAAGGAAAAGGTTGATCATAGAATTATAGAATGGCTTAGGTTGGACCCTAGAGAGTATCATCTCCAACCCCTTGCCATGGGCAGGGATGCCTCTCAACTGGACTCAGTTGCTCAAGGCCTCATCCAACCTGGCCTTGATCACCCTTAGGGAGGAGGCAGCCACAACCTCCCTGGGCAGCCTAGAGACCGGGGCAGTCTCACCCCCCTCGTAAAAGGAGAGCCAGAGTTAACAGTTAAGCACTGCGCTAAGTGTTTGGTATAATTAGAAGCCTAAGAGAAACTAATAATAGAAACTTAATAGAAGTCAAACTCTCAAGCAAGTATCAATGCCATTTCTTCACAATTCATCAAGCACCTCTAAATACAAAGTGAGAAAACCTGAGTTCTCTGCAGATTCACTAAATCTTTCATTCTTTACCTCAGAACAGCTATCCTGATGTGTCACTCGGGACCCCAGGGGTGAAAGCTGCAGGATCAGGACACTAGACTTGATTTCTAGGTCAAAGAGGCTTGTATCCTCGCTGAGGATGCGCAGCCCTGAGAACATCCCGAACTCTATGAGACACATTTGCCCTTTTTGAAAAGTCCTGATTCCATGAAGTGAGCAATTCTGCTGGAGAAGTAAAGATTTCTATTGTTCTACAGCTTTTTCCAAAGCTATGACTGTTCAGGAGTTAATTAGAGACTGTCTCCATGCGTTCCTTTGGATGCACATTTGCTCGTGGAAGAATGTGCTGTATGTATTGGCACATAACTACTTCCTCTGTCCTGCCTATTCTCTATCAGTTCACTAAACAGATTTAATTTCCCATTTCCTCCAAAGGCATTTACCTTTGGAGTCTTAGTTTTAAAAGAGTCTCTTGTACATACACACACACAAAGTGACAGCTCTTTCATGATACTAAGTCAGACAAATGCCCTTTCTATGAACACAGTGCAAGAAAAATGTCCTTGAGTATCTCAGCTACAAAATGCCAATAAATTGAATTTATGTCTCATTTAATCTACAATGGAACAGTTAGTACTTAAAGGGTACATACACTTCCCTTAGCCCCTTTCTTCCTGAGAAACTTTCAGATGCTGAAAATCAATTCCTTTTGTCTCCTTTTTATTCATCTGCTACACATTAAGGAGAAACTCTGGGCATCCAGTGATCCCACAATAGTCTTTCATCTCCAGAGAAGCCTGGTATGAATTAAAATCTTAGGCTCCCTCAAATTATGGATGCATACTGCAGCATGCCACCAACTTAACTGCCCCTGATGGCTGCCAGTTTTCTCAGCACGCTGCAAGCCAGCTCATCTGCATCTTTCAACTCAAGTGACTCCTCTACAGTGCTGCCCATGCAACCACTAGCACACCCAAATGGATGTCCCCATGCAAAAGGGACTGATAGCCACTCTTTTTTTTCTTCCAACTCCCTGCCATTTACACTTCATATTAAAATGTGGGTTTATTACAGCCAAGATCTCAGTACAAGAACAGTAAATACTTTATGAAAGTATTGGGTTTTTTTCCATTTCAGTGTTCTTGAGAGATAGAGATTATATACAAATCACTTTAAACTGATGTGATTTCTTTGTCATATCTGTATCTAAGGGCAGTTTTGACTTAGGACTCTATTTTTCTGTAACAGCTGTAAAATTTAATTGCTATCTAGACTGCTGTGGCACTGGTCAAACACAGGCTGCTCTTTCACTAGGATGACCTGTACCACAGTAATTCAAGGCTTCCACTATGACGTCTGAAAGTAAATCAAGGCTTAACATACTTCTTGGTTTACTCTTTGTTGCTCTTGCAGTCTGTTGTTCCTCCACTGAAATGCTGTTAACCCACTCCCCAACTCTCCCTGAAGCCAAAGCCACACATTCAAAACAAGGAGTCACTTGCATTCACTTTCTGTTCTACAGGAAATACCATCACTTGCTAATCACTTCTACATCCAGCACTTTCCTCAGACAAGCTTTTAGCCACCTTACTCTCCTAAATAAATAATTTCTTTGTTTAAATTAGATTTTTGGCATGAAGTATTTTCCACCTGGCAATCTTGGTATCCAGTCAATATGGTAGATTGAATAGCTTCAGAAGAAAGCTACTGAAAAGCTACATTAGAAGAGAAATGAGTGCATGATATGCAGCCTTGAACAGCAGTTAAAAGGTAAGAAGACAGCTCAGGAGAAGTGAAGGGTCCTGGGAGACCTAATTGCCACCTTCCAGTACCTGAAGGGGGCCTGCAAGAAGGCTGCAGAGGAACAACGGCATGCAGTGATAGGATGAGGGGCAATGGCTTCAAACTAGGGAGGAGCAGATTTAGACTGGATATTAGGAGTAAGTTGTGCACCACGAGGGTAGTGGAACACAGGAACAGGTTGCCCAGGGAGGTGGTTGAGGCCCCATCCCTGCAGATATTCAAGGTGAGGCTTGACCAGGCTCTGGGTGACCTGATCTAGTGGAGGACCTGATGGAGGGGGATTGGACTCGATGACCTTCAGAGGTCCCTTCTGTCTTGGACTGTTTTGGACTCAGACTACAAGATAGCCAAGAAAGCCGAGAGCTCAGCACGTGCCTGAAATATGCATCCAAAGCAACTGTGCAAACAGTTAACAGCAGGCACTGGACTGCCAGGCCACACAAACGGCAGCTCGAGGCCAGCTCAGACGCAGCCACAGGTGACGCGTGCCCAGCAAAGAGGCTCTTACCTCGCTCGAATCCTCCTGCTGATTGATAACAGCCAGGGCGTCCTCCGCGGCCTGGCGCTTGGCCTCGGCCACCGTGCGCTCCATCTTGGCTCTCTCCGAAGTGATCATGTCGTGCGCCTTGCGCTCCGCCTCCGACACCGCCTTCTGCAGCTCCGCCATCGCCTGCCGCTTGACTTCGTTGACAGCTTCCTCTGCAAGAGAGGCAAGAGAGCCTCATCAGCACAGCACAGCCGGCACAGGGCTACGCAGGACTGAGACATGAAACACAGCAGGTAACTCTATTGAATTGAGAGACCTCATTTTGAGAAGGACATAGAGGAAATGGTTTCCTCAAGACTCTCTTCAAGACCACCCAGGGGCTTCTTTACTTCCCCACCACCCAAGTCACAGGATCACAGGATGTCAGGGGCTGGAAGGGACCCAAAGAGATCACCGAGTCCAATCCCCCTGCCAGAGCAGGACCGTACAGTCTAGCTCAGGTCACAGAGGAACACATCCAGATATGCCTCAAAAGTCTCCAGAGAAGGAGACTGCAACTTCTCTGGGCAGCCTGCTCCAGTGCTCTGTGACCCTTACAGTAAAGAAGTTCCCTCTTGTGTTGTGGTGGAACCTCCTGTGCTTCAGCTTACATCCATTGCTCTTTGTCCTATCCCAGAGAGCAAGTGAGCAGAGCCTGTCCCCTCCCTCCTGATCCACAGTCCTCAGATATTTATAAACATTTATTAAATCCCCTCTCAGTCTTCTCTTCTCCAGACTAAGAAGCCCCAGGTCCCTCAGCCGTTCCTCACCAGGCAGTGCTCCAGTCCCCTAATAATCCTCATAGCCCTCTGCTGGACCCTCTCCAGCAGATCCCTGTCCCTCTTGAACTGGGGACCCCAAAACTGAACACAGTACTCAAGATGAGGTCTCACCAGGACAGAGTAGAGGGGGAGGAGAACCTCCCTTAATCTGCTGGACACCCTCTTCTTGATACACCCCAGGATCCCATTGGCCTTCTTGGCCACCAGGGCACATTGCTGTCCCATGGATAACTTGTTATCCACCAGGACTCCCAGGTGCCTCTCCACAGGGCTGCTCTGCAGCAGACCACCTCCCAGCCTGTACTGCTGCTGTTTATTAAGTCTCACCCCTTGTGACGATTTTCCTCAGTACTTAAACGCAGACATTTCAGACCGCTAGTGCATTATTCCTGCAGTCTTTCTGAACGCTTGACTTGGAGAATGAGTTTTGCAGCACACCAAGACTGACGAATACGTTTGGCAAGAATTATCATTAGGGCTTAAGATTACAGCCTTTTTCCCAAATCTATCTGGAAATTCAGACAGGCTTTATAGGCAATTCACCACACTCTTCTGCCATGTTAACAAATAAATACATTAAGTTAAAAAAACAAAACAAAACAAAACAACAACAAAAAACCCAAACCCACAAGGGTCTATTTTAAAAATTGACATCTCTGCTCTAATATCTTTCCCTGGACATGTAACTTTATGAGCCAAAACTCAAATTTGTTTATGAACATTCGTTTGACCTCTTGATCTCCCCTTCAAAGCCACGTTTACCCTGGGAAAGCTCAACTTCCTGGCTCCACCGAGCTCTTGAGCACAGCCCAGGCAGCGCGGCTTCGGCGCACGATTAACGCTGAGCGAGGGGCACGCTGCTTCGTTACATAAACCCCTCCATGCTTCTGCTGAAAGAAGGGAGCCAGGACAACCCGAGCCTTCAGCAGACACCAGTGTCATGCCTTTTATTCTGGGAAACATGGATTGTCACAAATTGGTTATTTGGGGTTTGATGCAGGAAGAGTGCAAAGATTTTCCTAATGAACGGTCTTTTAATTGACGACTAAAACAAGTGATTTTTTTTTTCTTTTAATTAACTGCTCTAATTAACAAGGAAACCATCCTCCCCCTGAATTAGTTTATCTAATTTTCATCTTTATTCAAAGCAAAATGACAATGATTAATTGAAAATTTAATAAGCAGTAATTATTAACTTGGCAAACCTAGTACCAATTAACACTCTATTAAAACTAATTATGACATGTTTCATTCAAGTGTTTGCACTTAATTGTTTCATCCATTTAAAAACCACCTTAATTAAATGTTCTGTTTAATTAAAAACATAGATTTCTAATAAAACTGTTTTACTGTAGATTAAAATCTCAGTACTACAACTGTGTTAACAGGTTTGGGGTTCAGCCTGTCTATTTATTTGTCTGCATGCACATAGAGCTAACTCTTCTGTGCAGATACCAAGTGCAGATACTCCTGAATTGCCCCATGGCTCTCACTTGCTATCTGAAAAAAAAAAACCCAATACATGAAGTTTCCATTTTGAGTTATTAAGCAAAATTACAATAAATAATTAACTTTAAGCCACATACTGACCAAAATGGAATTAATGAAAATGAAAGAAGAGTTCTGTTAGTCTCTTCGCGTGAGTGCGCTACGCTTGTGCACGTCTACAGGAGATGTTTCAACTCAAGTTTTTGAGGAAGGGGAGGGAATATGGAGATAAAAACTTCTGCCTTCATTTTTATGAGGCTAAAAATATGCCCTTATATTACCCTACCATAAATGTTGTTTAGGGGAAAGCCTCAGGAGAGGGGAGAAAAAAAAATCATACCCTTCAACCACACAGCCAAGGCTTAATTTACTTTGAATATTCAAGGTGAATTAAAATTCTATCTAAGTGGCAATACAGGACAATAATTTTTGCTTACGATCAAAGCTGCAGCTAGACTAATTGTATATGCAAAGCAGGCAATTTATATTTAAATTATGCATTCCTATTCTAGTCCCACAGGCGCACACAGAGCAGCAAAGGGAATTGGTAGGACATTTGCAAGGTGCTTGAATATTTATTACCAACTGCAAACATTCACTGATCATGAGAAACAAAAGTATAACACAGGCAAACATACAGATGCAATTTTATTACCATTTTCATAAAAATGAGGCAGCTTAAATACAGACATTTTGTTTCTATGAACTGCAGTTACTAACCAAGTGGGCTCCTTTGAGAAAAATCTCTGTTCTTGCTGGTGTTTGCTAGAAGAGAAACTACCTTTGCATAGCGTGATGCGCTTTCATTACACCACGGAAATCTGATTTTACTTTGAGGTGTTTGCAGCAGTTAGAAACGTGAGTTTAAGCTATGGTGTTCAACAGGAGCACAACACTCCCCAAGATTTTACAGAGGCTTCTGATTTTGTCAGGTTTTTATCCTACATAAACTGCTTCTTTTCAGTCCAAATATAGAAACTGATCCTTCTGTTCTAACCTCTGTACTGCGTAAGTTTTGCACAAAGCTTCTGAGAACATTAAGGTGCTTAAAGGGCTTACAGGGCCATATGCATGGCTGATACTTTTTAATTGGCATAAACCACGCATTTATCTATTATAAACCACATTTCTGTATTATAAAACACATACATTTGGTATTTAGGACTTCAGTGTTTCCATTAACTGTGAGAACAAAATTTCTGTTGTGCCATAGTAAGCGTGAGAATAATTAGTTAAAATCTTTGGTGGGTTTTGGTTGCAATGCACCACATTTCACTATATTCTGAACTCATGAACACCCAAATCAACTGGACACAATGTCACTGAATTTCTGCATTTCTCAAAAATCACTGTTTCCACTACCTACAGGTATTTTATAGACACAGAATGCAGGCTTCACAGTTTCAGATAACAGGAAAAGTTATGGGTGACAGTGAAGGAGATTTTATTCACCTTGACAATGCTGAGCTGTGAAGATCAAGAATGATACCAGCACTCCTCCTGCATTTCCATTATCAGAAAACATAAATCTGAAAGTTTTTAAACCTAAGTATCTAAGGAGCACATGCCTGCATCCTTCACTTTCCAACTAATGCTGAGCATTCTTGGCAGCAATCCACTGTGTCATTTAGGAACACAATTGAAATCTTCATTCCCTTTGAATAGCACTAACTGGAGAGAAGCTCCAGGGAGCTAACAGCCTGCGTGGAACAGGCATTACTCAGCATGATCAGAGGTCCTGGGAGCTGACTCAGGAGAGGAACTCAACTCATCATTCACTGCTCTACGTAACCCAGCTCCTGGTGACCTCCCTCACATCGTGTGCACACTCAGTCCACAGAATGAGGAAGGAAAGGTGGCAGCAGGGGCACATTTCTGTGCCAGCACATTTTGAATCACCTCACTGTCAGGCTGATCCTGGCAAAGGAGGTCACCAGCAGCTGGTGACATGAGTTATCTCAGCTTCAGTCTCTTTCTCAGGACTACCCTGGAAAATGTGCAGGGGCTGTATTGCCTTTGTGTGATAAATTATGGTCATTCCATGCTTGTGGTCATTATGGTCATTCCATTCCTGTGCTTCCATTGGGGCTGCCATGAACAGCAGGCCTTGCTAAGTGATAGGGGATGGTTGGAAGACAACTTTCCTCGTGACGCAGAAAGAAGCCAAGGTAGCAGGCTGCAGTGGGTCTGGGATCCCCTCAATATTTAAAATACAGAGAAATAGGTATCTCCAGGGAGTGAGTGAAACAATCAACTACCTGACTGATCCTCTTCACATGTCTGCCTCTCTCTTAACTCCTGAAGGACACAACTTGGCTTGGACTCTTCGTCTACGTATCTGGAATTCAGTGAGGCAAACCAGTGCACTAATGACTCCTTTTCTCCAATAATCACAGAAATACACACTTAATGTGGTATATTTCAAGAACTGCTCTGGAGTCTCTCAAGCCTCCAGAATAAAAAAGTGATTCTCTTTTTCACAGGCTTTAGAAGTTGCTTATTGACTGATTTTAGGCCACATTTTCAGTTCAAGAGATTCAGCATCCCAATCAGACTTCTATACTCAATTCAGCTGTGTACAAATTGGTCTTTATACACATCTGAAATACCAAGGCATCCACACTGAGCCATCTGCAATTACTTCCGAGAGATCTGTAGCCTTCTTGAGTGGCAGTTGCAGTCCAGCCAGGAGCATCTCTTTCTTTGCTCTGGTGAGACCTCACCTGGAGTACTGTGTACAGGTCTTCAATATAGGAAGGACCCAGACCTGATGGAGAGGATCCATAGAAAGGCCACAAAAACTATCAGTGGGTTGGAGCACCTCTGCTATGAGGACATGCTGATGGAGCTGGGGGTGCCCAGCCTGGAGAATAGGAGGCTCTGGGGAGACCTAATAGCAGCTTTCCAGTACCTGAAGGGGGCTACAGGAAGGATGTAGAGAGACTGTTTACAAAGACCTGCAGTGACAGGATGAAGGTCAATGGCTTCAAACTAGACAACAGCAGATTTAGATTGGATGTTAGGAGGGTGGTGGAACACTGGAACAGGTTGCCCAGGGAGATGGTTGAGGCTCCATCTCTGGAGATATTCAAGGTGAGGCTCAACAAGGCCCTGGGCAACCTGATCTAGTTGATGATGTCCCTGCTGGCTGCGGGGAGGTTGGACTGGATGAGCTTTGGAGGACTCTTCCGGCCTGGACTACTCTATACTTCTATCATCTCAAAAGGCAATACAGACCAATTCTTACAGAGAAGAATTTGGTTTGTACTGCCTTGAAAGGATTATGGAATTGTGGAGACCTCCACCTTCGGTGCACCCTCCTGAAAATGACGGCCTGTGATTTATGATGAGCAGGATGATTTCTGATGTTTGACTTGGTAGCAGACACGGACCCGTGTCCTCCAGAGAATCAGAGGGGTTTCATTCTCCTGTTCGCAGGCATGCTTAGCTAATACAAACAATCTGATTTCAACGCACGTCAACTTGAAAACAGAGCTTGGAAAAAAGACCAAAGGAAAAACTTTGTTTCCAAGGGGTTGATGAAATACATGTTCACAAGAGGACATGTCAGGCTCCTGTGCTCTACCATCTGTGGATGTATGCAGTGTGAATGCACGTCCAGTGTTCTAACTCAAGCCAAAAGTTTCCATTACCCTTGTATGGCTAGCTTAGAGAGAAACTTTTTTTGTTCCATTTTATTGTGCGGCAATCTACAAGTCATAAACGACCTGATATGCCAAATGACATCTGTGGTTGTTTTAGGCTGTGCCTTTAACATTTTTCACAGATCTTGAGCAGAAAAGTAGTGAAGTGTAAACAAATCACTACTGGGTGTAGAAAGGAAAACAGAGATCATTCTAAACAATCCCATTGGAGAGATAAATACCCTGAGACTGGTTGTACCAAAACAATTCTTTTTCTCTTCTGGCTTCTTCACTTTGGAGAGATACTAATTTGCTTCTGCTTGACTTTGGCTGCATTGTTCTGCTTAAGTCTAACAGCAACTTTCACTGCTCCTTTCTCCCTTCTTTGGACAGGGAACTAGGGAGGACACAGCAAAGGAGAAGCTAGTAGTTTCCCCTGGTCTTTGACCAGGGGGCTCTTGTGCCGTTTGTTAATCGTAAGTATCTGTCAATCTTGTAACTCCTGTGTATTTTGTACATCTTCATTGCATTCCATTGTAGATTGTAGTTTTGCCTGTAAATACAGCTTTCATTTGCTTCCAGCTGAGCTGGGCTGGCAAAGTTAGTGTTGGGGGGGGAAAATTTCAACCCACCACAACATCAAGCCTAGATTCTGCAGGAGGAATAAAGTTCTTGAAATTCAATAGTGCACCTCTTAGGGAGAGCTCCTGATACTGCCTCTGCTTTACTTATCTTTTCATATAAGTTGTTAACATAAATAAGGCAAAACAATCTAGAAAAATACTTCTGGACATTGGCTACACTTTCCTAGGCCAAAAGAAAAATATGTGGATTGTTCATTTTTCATAGAAAATGCAATTATTTCCCAAAATATCAATTAACATATCAGCAAATGTTTCAGTTTTAGATGACAAACTCCCATCACACAAAACCTGCAGCTTTCTGCTGATGCAGTGGTCTGCCAGTGTGGCATCGTTACAGAACACCCTAAAGCAGCAAGCAGTTACAGGCCATTTGACCAGAAAGCATCAAAATTGCTGCATATTTGCTGTTTAATCATTAACTCCTGCTCAGACAGCTGCTGTAGACTTCCTGGTGATACAGGTGTTCAAAAGAGGTAGAGGTGGTGCTTGAGTGGGTATATAGAAGCTCTACTACCTCGCTGGAGTTCAAGAGCTACCTCCTGGCCCCTCTGAAAACAAGGAAGCTCTGATATCAGTGTCAAAAGAGCAAAGATTTAGCTCCAGCACAGCAATGGGATCCTTGCCAGGAAACTCCTGTGCTCAGGCAGAGTTTCAAAGTGTTGATGAAACCTCTGCACAACCACGTTGCTGTCAATGGCTGTGCAACCATCCAGAGCAGCTGCAGGGATGTGATCTTGCTTACCTCATTGAAACTTTGCAGCTCTATGAACACAAACTTCACTGGGGGCTGACAGGCACAAAAGCTTTTTTAAATTAGGAATGGCTACCTGACACAGCTGAAGGTTTTGCTTTAACAGATAAACTCAGGTTTTCTTCCTTCCTTTGGAGATTCTTACTTTAGGTAGGTAAGAACCCTGATGCCAACATAAAAACCCAGCCAAACAACAACAAAAAAGTACAAATCCCACACAAACTTGGTTGCTTTTAAATTGCTAACAGACCGAAGCTTTAAGCATATCACATTTCAGCCTGAAACCATTATGACCCCTGAAAAGAGAGATCCCTTAATGGAAGTACTGATATCCCCCTAACTATAGCAGCAGATGCTTCTATTAAAAAGATTACTTCATGTCCTGATCAGTTGCAGTTTAACATTAAACTGCAGTTGCAGCTTAAATTAAACACAATTTCTTCTTGTTACCAGCAAGCCCTTTTGTTCCTTTCTGTTGTTGTTGTCTGAGTTTTTGTTTTTGTTTTGGTGGGTTTTTGGTTGTTGTTGGGTGTTTTTTTTTTCATTCCTCATGTCAGTGCATTAACAACTGCACACAGCTGCCAGAAGACTAAGCTGGTGTTTTTGAACAGTTCTTACCAGCTTTCTTCCAGATCTCCTCTGGCACGTATCCAGACGCAGGCCTGTGAAGGAATTCCCGATGCGATTCTGCAGGAGGAGGGGGTGTGGAGAGAAAAAGAAAGCATCATAAGCAATGCTGGCTTGTTGAGAACAAGGATTAGAGAAATACCTTTTCCCTTTACTTATCACTCAGACAAAGAAAATCATGTGAAGTTTTTCTTTGCTCAAAATAAAACAGATGCCACAGCCACGGCTCACAAATGTCACCCAGCCCAGAGCAGCATTTAAGATTCTAATGCCTCACCTTAAGCCAAGGTCAGAGGAGTTTGATTTATTTTTGCTTTACAACTCAACTCTCTGTGACAGTTTCCACGCTTTTAAGGTTGGTTTAAGGTTGGTTGGAGACCAACTGAGGGAGTGATGTGCTTCATCTTTTGTTATTATGTTTATGAAAAGGAAGAAGAAAGAGGGCAACAGTCCAGTTTGGCACTTCTGCTCTCTGAAAACAGAACGGCTACCAACGAGCCGAGATAAAAGCCAAGATGTCATGGCAGTGATCAAATAAGCTGTCCAAAGAAAAAGGAAGGGGTGTTCCTCCATGTTCAGAGCTGTGTTTTCCTACATCTGAGCCCATGTTGGCAACTGTGGCTGCATGAGTTTGAAAACCTGAACCTTCAGGGTAAGTCCCCTAAAAACATATGCTGCCTAACAACTTCACTGGAGCTGAAGCTTGTAACTCACCCATATATTTTAATCAGATTTTGACAGCCCTTTCCCCCTCTTCTCTGTTTTTTAAAGGCTTTAACCCCTGGGCCTGAGTGTAAGAGCTCTGAAATCACCAAGATCCCTTCCACACGGACTTCAAAGACGCAAGATCAGACGTTACAGAAAGAAAATTCACTTTGGCCTGAAATACAGCACACAGATTCTCAGCTGATGACAAGCTGCCCTCTTCAAATGCAACTTTAAAAGTGATTAACTATTTTTCAAAGTGGTAGAGGAAAAATGAAAAAAAAACCAAACCAAAAAATCAAACCTATACAGCTCATTGCCACAATTCCTATTGCCTGTGTGGTAGAATTCAGTTGTCAAAATAGAACAACTTGATTTATTACACTGGAGAGAAGGTTTGCATCTTTTTAGAGATGCTGCTAGGAATTAAACGTTCTGTTTGAGGTTTGAAGTGTAGCAAGAATACATATGCTCTTCTTTAAGTACCAATTTTTATCAAATATGTCATTTATGGGTTTTTTTGGGGGTATCTTAAAGTTGTTCTTCATTAACTTACTGTGTCCAGTTCTGGAGCCCCTAGCACAGGAAGGATCTGGAGGTGCTGGAAGGTGCCCAGAGAAGGGCCACAAGGATGAGCAGAGGGCTGGAGGTGCTCTGCTATGGAGACAGACTGAGGGAGTTGGGGCTGTTCAGTCTGGAGAAGAGAAGGCTCCAAGGTCACCTAATTGTGGCCTTCCAGTATCTGAAGGGGGCTACAAGAAAGCTGGGGAGGGACTTTTGAGGGTGTCAGGGAGTGATAGGACTGGGGGAATGGAAAAAAAAATAGAAATGGGTAGATTGAGATTGGATGTTAGGAAGAAGTTCTTCCTCGTGAGGGTGGTGAGAGCCTGGCACAGGTTGCCCAGGGAGGTGGTGGCAGCCTCATGGCTGGAGGTGTTTGCAGCCAGGCTGGATGTGGCTGTGAGCAAGCTGCTGTAGTGTGAGGTGTCCCTGCCCATGGCAGGGGGGTTGGAACTGGCTGAGCCTTGAGGTACCATCCAACTCAAACAATTCTATGATTCTAACTTGGTCAAAATGTAGTATTTTTAAGAAAAGAGTTTAATCACTAGTATTGCAAATCTTTTTTCCACACCACCATACATATCCATGCAGTACTGTTTATATGCAGTAGCCTACAGAACCTTAAACACATTTAAAAAGATGCCATTTAATATTACAGACAGCTACCAAAGATGGAAATGCCAGGGTCTGTGTCAGCTACACAGAGGGCAGGGAATCCCAATCCCTCTGCACTGCTCCACAGATGCAGCTCCTAGCAGATGAATCTGCATACACCAGTGGGGCAGATCGAATCTTCCCATCTGACAAGCAGCTGAGTGGATTTCCCCAGCTCCTCTATTTGTCACTGGAGTATGGGATGGAAGTAAAATGGATTTTTGTAGGCAGAACTTCACACCGCCAGAGCATCAAATGATGGGTGGGTGTGTGGAAGATTCTGCAAAACAGCTATTTACTCTGGTTTAATTGACTTGATTGAGAACTTCAGACCTGATGCTGAAAACAGGAAAATTCTCAGTATCACTTGGCTTGTGTGATTCTAGAGATGACAAATACCACTGTGTACACTGCTTGCATCCCTTGGAGGCTTTTAGACTTCCAGGCACAGTGCCAGTTCTGTCAGGGACAGAGGTGGAGGCAGAAAACATTGCTTGAGAGCTCAAGAAAACTGAAGGCAAAACATCCAAACACTCTCATTTGCATTTCCTACAATACCTGCAGCAACAGACCCAACCAGATTGCAAATGTGGCAGACAAGGGGTTTGTTGCATTCATGGCTTGTAGTTTCTGCTGGGCTTTATCTCCTGTTAAAGGTACCGTATCTACTCCAAGGAGATCATAGCCTCGATTTAAGCCCTTTAGCCTGTTACTCACAATTAAAACCAAAGAGTTGGGGAGCTGATTTTTTTGGTAAGCATGACTTTCCAAAAAAGGAATTTGATGACATAAATGACCAGATTGCCAGCTAATTGTTAAGATTTCCAAAACATAAACATCAATCAAGCTCTTATTCCAACCACAAATTCTTTACATGAGGAATGAGATCCTCTGCAAGAAGAATTAAATCAAGAGCTTATGAGAGTCTTTCCCATAGTTTGGAATCATGCACATAAAAAAAGACAAGAAGCACTTATGAAGACAATAAAAACCATATTTTCCAAGCAAGAAAAATATTATTAACATGACTATTATTTAGTCAGCAGTGATGAGTCCATGAAAACAATCTTCTTTTCAGAGCTAAACTACAGGACATGACCAGAGGATGTCTTATATTACTATCACAGAATGCTAGGGATTGGTAAGGAACTCAAAAGATCATCCAGTCCAAGGCCCCTGCCAGAGCAGGATCACCTAGAGGAGGTCACACAGGAATGCATCCAGGCAGGTTTTGAATGTCTCCAGAGAAGGAGAGACTCCACAACCTCTCTGGCCAGCCTGCTCCAGGGCTCTGGCACCCTCACAGTGAAAAAGTTTTTCCTCATGTTCACATGGAACCTCCTCTGCTCCAGCTTGCACCCACTGCCCCTTGGTCCTGTCATTGGACATCATGGAGCAGAGCCTGGCTCCATCCTCCTGACACTGCTCTGCACATCTTTATAAACATAAATGAGGTCATCCCTCAGGCTCCTCCAAGGTAAAGAGCTTCAGCTCCCTCAGCCTTTGCTCACAAGGGAGATGTTCCAGTCCCTTCACCACCTTTGTGACTCTGCACTGGACTCTTTCAAGCAGTTCCCTGAGGTCCTTCTTGAACAGAGGCACCCACAACTGAACACAATATTCCCCACATGGCTTCACCAGGGCAGAGCAGAGGAGGAGGAGAACCTCTCTTAACCTACTAACTGTATCCCAGGATGCCATTGACCTTCTTGGCCACAAGGGCATGTTGCTGGCTCATGGTCATCAGAACCTTCAGGTGAATGGTGTTAAAACCATGGCTGTGTTCTCATTTGAAGAGAGTAAGAAAAGGAAAAACACCAACCTCAACCAGGAAGGAAGTCAAACCCAAACACTGAACACCCAAGTGTGCAATGTTTCTGCCACTGCAGCTCAGTCTAGCAGCATCCAATGCAGCACACCACAACCCAGCCCAACCCTCCCACACAGGCAGGGTATTCAGAGCAATACTTAACAGCACCAGTGACAAGCATTAGAGAGGCTTTAAACAACAGAATTACAAGCTATAAATTATCCCATGTTGAGAACTTCGTGCATATCACAACAATGCTGATCATCTGCACACTGCACAGGGAAGATTTTTATCATCATAGAATTGTTTCAGTTGGAAGAGGCCTTTAATATCCTTAAGTCCAACTATCAACTCACCACCACCACACCCACTAAGCCATGTCCCCAGGTGCCATGCCTACATGTTATTTTAACGCCTCCAGGGATGGCAACTCTGCCGCCTCCCTGGGGAGCCTATACCAATGCCTGACCACTCTTACAGCAAAGACGTTTTCCTAATATCCAATCTAAACCTTCCCTGGTGCAACTCAAGGCCATTTCCTCACATCCTATCACTAGTTAATTGGGAGTAGAGACCACCCCCCACCTCATTACGATATCCTTTCAGCTGGCTGTAGAAGAATAATGGCAGCATGAACAGTGAGGCTCTGGTGGGAATGTCCTGGCCAACACTCTAAGGATTAGGGTGAACAACCTTTGGTAAAAACTAAACTAGCTCTGAAGGGGTTAACATTTCAAAATGTCTGAAGCGATGGCTAACCTATGTGTTTTTGACACATTCACACACTTCTGAGAAGCCTGCCTTCCTGGGGCAAGTCCTGCAGGTATTGGCACTCTTCAGCTGGGAGATTTCAAACCCTGTTTTGTAAGATTTCCATTCAGATAAATTCAACAGACACAAAACATCAACATCACTGCAGACCTTCTGATGTGTGCCTGCACCACTTATCTAGAGCCACAGCTGCATTCAATAAGGTTATAGATCTTGTTTATAACCCACAATGTCGAGGAACCCTCATCTTTAATTTATGTGGCTGTGTATTTCAGTATACAATGTCTGATATGTGCAATTATTCACTATTAGGATGAGAGCTGCAGTCCTGCTGCAGTGTGTAGTACTGAAATTCTTCAGCAGAAATGGAGGAGTCAGATGATGTATTATTCACTTCATAGACCATCACAGTTCATCAAGTGAATATATATAAAGTCTGAGTCATTTTTAGACTTTCATAAACATGTATTATTCACACTGAGAAGAATGGACTCATCTTACCTTTCACACTCTCAGAGAATAATGAAAGCTTGTAAGCTGCTGTAGCTGGCTAATGCATGTATTGGATTACACTGCGTTAAAACAAATGATCAAATATTTAATTTGATTTCTTAATTAAAAATATCAACAGAGAAGTATTGATCAGATACTGTCAAGCTCAACATGATTTACAGGGATTTGAATTTAAAAGAAGAACAACAATCTTTGGCAGGAAAGAGAGAAAAAAAAAAAAGCCTGACTGGCTCCAAATGACAGCCTGAATTTTCTTGCAGTTTGCTTTGGACTCAAACTACCTGTGCTGAATTTCAGCTCAGAGCTTTCCAGTGAGAGCTACCTATGAAGACTGTGGCATAATGCTTATAGCAAGAACTTACATAGAATACATAGAATAAACCAGGTTGGAAGAGACCTTCAAGATCATCGTGTCCCACCCATCAACCAATCCAACACCACCCAAACAACTAACCCACGGCACCAAGCACCCCATCAAGTCTTCTCCTGAACACCTCCAGTGATGGCGACTCCACCACCTCCCCAGGCAGCCCATTCCAATGGCCAATCACTCTTTCTGTATAGAACTTTTTCCTAACATCCAGCCTGAACCTCCCCTGGCGCAGCCTGAGACTGTGTCCTCTTGTTCTGGTACTGGCCGCCTGGGAGACGAGACCAACATCTGCCTGTCTACAACCTCCCTTCAGGTAGTTGTAGAGAGTAATAAGGTCACCCCTGAGCCTCCTCTTCTCCAGGCTAAGCAACCCCAGCTCCCTCAGCCTCTCCTCGTAGGGCTTATGTTCCAAACCCCTCACCAACTTTGTTGCTCTTCTCTGGACTTGTTCCAGCAAGTCAACCTCCTTCCTAAACTGAGGGGCCCAGAACTGGACACAGTACTCGAGGTGCGGCCTAACCAGTGCACTTCAGTGGTATTTTAATCATAAAGAACAAGAAACAAAGGCACAGAATCACAGCACATCTCTGGTTGGAACAGACCTCAAAGATCATCCAGTCCACCCCTTGACCCGGTAGCCATATGGGCCCCATTTTTTTCCCCTCTCGCTAGTGGAGATGACAAGGTGGATTTAAAGGGTGGATTACCTTGATTTAAAAAAATAAAAAATAAGGTACAGAGGGGACATTTGGAATCCCTGAACACTATTTACATCTTGTGGTATTTCATTTCAAATACTGGAGGAACTTTACACCCCCTTGTTTTAATTTCAAAACTACGATACAAAGCCCTGAACAAAAGAGCACCTCGAGACTCACTGACACTGTTTCATTTTATGACACCTCTGCATGTTACCAGTGTTCATTTTTGTTAACTAGATTACTACCAGATTTGAGGAAATATGAGGATTACCTTTTCATAGACTCCAGAGTAAGTATTTTCTGCCTTACATGTCAGACATAAATATTTATGATTGATGTGGGTGTTAGATCACTGAAGCAACCCCAATTTCATATCCATGAATCTCCGAAGCAGGTTTCAAAGGCGAAGAACCAAAATAGACAAGTTTGAATTGAAATAGTCTGTCTCCAACCAGTTCATACCCATGGTACTGCAGAGGGACTGGTGCTTCCAGTGCTGAAGCCTATGCCATCTAACATCTTTTTAAGCGATCAGACTTTGCTGTTTCCAATAATTCATCTTAGAATCACAGAATAGAATCACAGAATCAATAAGGTTGCATCAAGTCCAACCTGTCAGCCAATACCTCCTGACTAACTAAACCATGGCTTTCAAGTGCCACATCCAATCCCCTCTGGAACATCTCCAGGGATGGTGTCCCAGCAGCAACATCCCTAAGTATCTGTTTCTTATTGTCCACTATAGGGCTTTGGAAGAAGCAAGAAAAACAAAGCATCCACCACAGCAAACAACACATGGGTGGAGATCTCTTACAACCATCAGCATCCTCCTAAGATGTGGAGAGCAGCTTCTCTGCCACTCAGTTCTTGGCTTTTGCATCTCACTGCTGATCTGGCAGTGGCTCACACGAGCTCCTACACAGCTCAGCATGAGGACAGTGCTGAGCAAGCAGATCCTGATGCCCCCCCATTTACCACATTACCTGTGCAAGTTAGGCCAGTCTGCAGCCCCACAAATAAAACAGGATCTAATTGCATGTTGTATCTTCATTTTATCTTCTGTTGCTGCTGTTCTGGTTATTATTTTTCTGGGATTATACTGTTATCTATAAAGTTCTGATGAATGTCTTGAGTTCCACATTCTTTGGGGTAATTACAAAATCTCAATTTCCTTTCAGGTGTCTTTGTTCCTTTACCTATACATGCAAGTACCATGGCCTGGTTCTCTTTGCATCACAGCTTTACTACATAAGGCTGACACCGCTTTTGATCCAGGGGCTTCCTCAAACATGGTATTGGGGAAGCTGCAGATGGGATCAATGTTTCAGATGGCCTATTTATGAGTCTACATTTAACACTCTTAGTTACAAGCAATGCCCCTTCCTGAGGAGGGCTCCTCTGGGGACTAGACTTTATTAATGAAGTTGGGAACAGCATTTCCATAACCCTTCCTTTCAATGACTGAAGATCACTTGTAGAGTTATTGGCTCAGATCTTTTCACACACACACACACACACAAAAGGTTTGTTTGTTATGAAGAGGCACTAAATATTACAGTGACAACTCTATAGAGATTTACCAAGAGGAAGATGAAGAGGGTATTGGATTTGGTTTCCTATTTTTCTATTTGCAATTAAATGAGTTTTAGATTCAGTAAGTTATTCTTAAGGAGAAAAGGAAAACACAGGTTTTAATTAACACAGTTGCAAAATAACACACACATGCAGTTCTACTGATGAGCACAGTTTCTGGTGATTTTGAGTAGATGGCATTTGATATGGACAATTTCTTTCATTAAAGGTAAATATTAGACAAGCAATCATAGTTTGCTGTTCTCTTCAAAAGAGCAGAGAACAATAAAAAAGCATCACTGAGATGTGTTTCTTTATCATGCCTGCCATAGAAGTGGGGGGATAGGGTAGAAACAGACCAGCACATCAATAAATCACAAAAAGCCCACAAAGTAAAAGCTTGTTTTGACACAGTTGAGTTGTCTTGCAGTAGCTGTGTGAGGTATCACACGAGTGTGGGTGTGAAGGGGATAGAAGTCCACTTGCTTGATCTGCTCCTCATAAGTGGCTCTGCAGCTTTAGGCAAACCCTGAGTGGCTCTATTTACACAGTGAACAGCATCCAAACTAGCTCAGACACACCTGTGTAGGCTGCAGCACTAGACACAGACCTAGGAGGATCCTGTGAGCATGGCTGTGGGCATCCTAGACGTTGTTTCTTTCTTATATAGAAACCAAGTACAGCTAAGGACTTTATATTTCCATATAAATAATGCTCTCTCTTTCTATTTCTCTTCATTTCTTTAGATGACGTGATTTGATCCAAGAAGGTGAAAGCCCTTGGCCTCACAGTGCTACACAATCCAGGAACAACCCTGTGTTTCCTTCATCAAGCAGGCAAGGGAGAGAGATGGAAGGGATGGGGAGTCAGTGCACAACTCAGTGCTCTGCCATCCCTACAGGACAGTCTGTCCTTCCATCACACCACTTGTAGACACTGATGAATGGAAAGCAACTTACCAAACTACCAAATCAGCCCAAACCCCAAGTCACTGCACATGCAAACAAGACTATTAGGGGACAAGAGTTCTATTTCATTCAGTAGTCAACAAAGAATATGCCGCTGCTATCACGGAAGAAGAATCAGAAGAACAAAAACTCAGCTGAGATGAAAGAGGCGAGGTAAACAATTTGAATGAGGATACTGTACCTAATGTAACTGGATCTGGATTCACTGGGCTCTGCTGTCTGGAATGACTACTGCTGCTGTTACCACCTTTTTTTAAATCCTCTGCATCACTGTACCGCCGTATCCAGTAATTGAGCTCCTCTCGGTCTGCTTCTTGACATCGCCGTAGGACAGTGAGAGACCGCCTCGTTTTTTCCACCATGTCCATTATGCAGTTTAACAGCTACTCACAGCAGTGGGTGGGGCAGAGAAACAACACAGAACATTTTATTCATTAACTGACAGAAGACCCAAGAAAACATTCATGTGCTGAGTAATGCTTTAATAAGGAAGGAGTCTCCCTGCTGTCTCAGATACAGCTGAAAATGTCCAGTCTTGTCTGAAGAATGACAATCCCTGCCTGTTTCACTGGTGATCCTGAACTCTACAGAGAGAGATTTCTGGGGGAAAGGAGGAAAAGACTGAACAGGCTGCAGCCCCACAGAGGCCAGGAATTTGCTCTGGAAGTGATACCTAACAAATGTCGTAAGAGGCAAAAAATTCAAAGAACAAATCCACTCTCTCCTAGATGCAGGCTTTGCAGAGCAGCAACCATTCCTCTTTTGGCAGCCTGGAATATTAAGGATACTGCAGTAGATACTTAACAGTAAGACCTGGGGGAAGCTGATTTCATCACCAACTCTTTCAAGACCTGTTCTAGGATTCAGATTTGTTCCAAAAAGGAAAACTTTTAATTTCCTATCTCAGCAGAGCTCCTTTGGGACAATTATACCAAAGAGTACATTTAGTCCTTACGTGGTCAAGGTGTTTCCACTCTTCTGCCCATTCTCTGTCTGTTAGCCTGTGATCAATCATTTCTTCTTGACGTGTGCCATGCAACCCTGACAAAAAGGAGCACATCATATTTACAGCGTTAGGAGTCCTCAGGGCAATGGGGAAAAAGGGATGGGGGAAAAGAACCTATCAGACAAATCCATCATACATTACCTGATCTATTATCAGGAAGTGTCACCACAAAAATAAATGGAGGTTTCAAACCTTTGCTCTAAATTCTCTTTGGCACTTTTCCACATACAAGATGCTATTTTTTTACTGAATTTAATATCTTCAATTCTGTAGGTTGCAAGATGACCTCTCTAAAAATGGGATGCCAGTCTCTGAATATATACAATTATAGCATATCTAGAACATTTAATCCAATATATAATTCCTTGTTTGCACTCCTTGAAGAAGGCAGCAAGACAATTCTTTGGTAACCTGGTATACTGAATACTAGCTGTACTTCAGAGAGTTGAACAAAATACTGGTCTAAACTCAGTGTTATTTCCCTAAATGCAGTAATTACTACCACGTCAACAGCGCATCATTAAGGGTTCATCCCTTCACAGATGTTTAAACAACATGTGGTTAAAATGTAGCACATCTATCAGAGCAGTTGACAACATGATACAACCACACCAGTTTTTATTATCAACACTCAGTAGAAACTGACACTTGCTCTTTGTTTAGACTCCACTATACAGATGCTGAATATTTGTAAATGTTCCTCTCTAGTGAAGATTTGTTTTAAACAAGGAAGAATAGTAAGTGCAGATGTGAAGCAAGCTAGGCAAATCCAAAAGCATCAGGCATCCCAGTAAACCAAAATGTGCTGTGTGGGGTGCGATCGATGCTTCTGCTGTCTGCATCCTCTGCAGACACCCCCACACTGCACTGCACTCGAGATACGACACACAAAACGCTTCTCCACAGGCTAGTAACATTCCTCTAGTCTAGGCTGAAATCAAGCTGTATCAATGTTGTTATTGTCACAAATGTGGCCTTAGAAGAAAATTAAAAGGCTCTACCTATCCTTGCCTGACAGATACCTGAGTATCCATTTTATCTACACAGCTGTGAGAGCACACGTCTCTCCTCCTTCTGACTCTCTTGCTTTAAAATGTAGTAAAGGTAATCCACCCATGTTTACAAATACAAATCTGAAATAAGGCCATGAGAAGCAGCCAGAGGGACACAGAGTTAAAAAGGCTACACCTGAATGGCAGGGATATTTAATCAGCAAAGCCCCTCCTGTTCACAACACAAAACATAACTGCAAGGAAAAGAGAAACCTCAAAAGACAATGCAGAAAATCAGCATGCCTTACCCATAGGTCTGTTTCTGTCCCTGAGGTCCCTGTGATTGGGGTGTCTGTATGAGTCCCTGTAGTGGTGGGCAATGGCCATATCATCCAAACGATAATGCTGAGGTGGAGGTGGGGTGGGATGAGGCAGACCATTGGGCTGATAAGATAAGCCATTATTTGGACTGTACCGCTGGCCTGGGCTAATAGTGCAGGGCCGCTTGCTTGGATGCTCTGAGTGCAAAGGCTCTCTGTCAAAGCCATTTTCTTTGGTTCTGAAAAACAAAACAAAGAAACTTTAAGTCACTCAGCAGAGCTGCTCTGGAACACACACCCCTGCCTACACGTGCGGCCTCAGGAACTGAAGTTTGTTCCTTCACTTTGCTCCAAGTGTGTGGTGTTGCAGGACATTTCACAACACGGTTTGTTGAAAGGACACAAAGGACACATTCACCTTGCCCAGCTCTCCCTGTAATTTCAGAAGCACTGCAGGGTGAGCCTTCCTATGGAGGGCTTACAGAGCTGGGCCACAGAGCAAGCAGCCTTCGCTGAAGCCAAGGGCTGGTGGGATGGATACAGATGTAATTGCAAAGCTGAAACAGTCAACTGATACGGGAAGCTAGGGGTTGAGAAATTCCTACTACAGACTTAAGGTAGTGAATGTCAGTGTACTGAGGCTCAACTATACCTAGTGACAAGATGAGATCCCATAAAGATCAATGTCACACTGAGGCTTTGGGCAAGAATGACTCCAGATGATGAGAAATGCTTCCTTCAGAGATTCTGGTACCATCTGGGCTATTGCAGTCGAAGGTGCTGTGACTGTCATTAATTTTGTAGGGAGATGTGGTTAGACTCAAGTACTCAATAAAGTTCAAGATTTCCCACCTCATTACTCTTAGAAGATTTATGTTCAGGCAAGGAGGAAGAGTTATCAGGGACAGGGGCAGTTTTTTACATTATAGATACTCATTAATTCAATTAATAATCAGCTGTTTCTACTTTGCACCTCTGCCTGGGGATCTGCATCTCACACTGAACTCATTACTTCAACAGATTCACAACTCCTTTTAGGGAAGCTTCCTTTTGCTCAACTATGGGGCTTTTTTACTAGTGGAATAAACCAAACCTATGAAATGTTAGCTTTGAACAGAAAGCTTATTGGGTAGAATAACTGCTGCAGGGGAATCTTTTCCTCCAGAAACCTTTATTAAACAGCCTTTTTTAAAGAGAACTCTCTCCTTCATGGTTTACAGATGGCATAATCTATCTTCCTAGTAATAACAACATTTTTCCTTGCTGTCAGGAAGGTAAGTTTGATCTAATTTTCATGTTTCTCTGCTGCTAAAACCAACTGCCCTTCACAGACCCTCCCCCACAAACCATCCCCAGGGGACTGTCTGTGGAGAAACACTCAATGTATTAATTGTTGCCCTTCAATAGGTTCTCCTTTAATGTCAATGAGAGAAAGACTGAAACCAAATCCAGTGGAAGAGAGGCTGAAAGTAAGATCTTGCAACTGCCAGCAGGAATATAAACTATACACAAATGTATCAAAGTCTCATCAGAACAGGAATCACTGGCAAATTAACTGCAGCTGAACCTACTGAAAATAGCAATAATAGTCAAAGTACCCAAGAGTGACAGCATTCAGGTGCCTTAAGGTCAACTTACTAATACTCTGCTGTTCATTTCAGTCCTTCTCCTTCCTCTGGGTCTCATCCCCTCAGGACAGCAGAGTTTCCCCAGATGCCTGACACTGAATGTGTAGAAAACCTAACTGACACACTTTCTTGTTTTTCTTGCTCCTGCTGGTTGCATTTTCCTTGATGGGCACCCAAATCAACACTGTTGTTTGGAAAAGTGGCAACATGATAAAGATGGGCTCCCTCAGCTATGGGTCATTTTGCTTGGAGCCATGATTTAAAGACAATAGACTAGACAGCAGTCGTTACCCTGTACCCATTCATCAGACTTTAAGTTTGCAAGTTATCATTTCAGTTTTAAGTGACTGCAATTTATGACCATGCAAAACTGCCTTGAGTGGGAAATCTTCACTTGATCAAAAGCATTTCACCAATTTCTAAGAACACTAAAGTCAGCTGGCTAGAAGGAGGCAAAGCTGTTCGTATGCTGTGCAAGATGCCTTGATTTAAATTGGATTTCCACCAACAAACTCTTGGTGGCCAACCAATGTTGGAATAAAATGTTTATTTTGTTTGTAATATTGTCTAGCAGAAAAGATTGATATTGCCTGGAGGTTAGGAGGAAGTTTTACACAGAGAGAGTGATTGCCTATTGGAATGGGCTGCCTGAGGAGGTGGAGGGGTCGCCGTCACTGGGGGTGTTCAGGGCGAGGCTTGACAGGATGCTTGGTGCCATGGTTTAGTTGATTGGGTGGTGTTGGATGATAGGTTGGACATGATGATCTCGAAGGTCTCTTCCAACCTGGTCTATTCTATTCTATTCTATTCTATTCTATTCTATTCTATTCTATTCTATTCTATTCTATTCTATTCTATCCTTAACAGTTCATATGAAGAAAATTCTTTGTAAATGCCTCATAATTACATATAGCTTGCAAGGAGCATAGCTCCTTCACTGTGAGCATTGTGAGCACTGTGAGCATCCTTCACTGTACTGAGATGAGGAGAAGCTTCTTCAATTAAGATCTACCCAACAGAATGACTGGAGTTGGTATCTGTGCCCAAGCACCTTTGACATGAATGTCTTGTTGGTGTGCCACGGTCACAGCAAGCACAGCACATTTTAAAGTCACCAAGCAATCATAGCCACTCAATCAAAATCAGAGCTATTCTAACCCATTTTTTTGCTATCCTATGTCCACTTTGTAGGCAAAAGTCACTATGTGACATGGTCATATGCCATAGAGCCCTCTCCAACAAGCCCCAAAGATGGCTAATTAGCAAAAAAGTCTTCAGTAGTTACCGTATTTGAAATGATTTTTTTCATAACTGACTATTTGTTCACCAAAATAAAACCTCACGTTAGTCCAAGTTCCTTTGCTTTACAACAGTGGAATGCAAAAGTTGTAAACAAAATATAGTGAAGGCTTTGTTCATGACATGTCATGAACAAATTACTAAAATGTGTTGTCTCCTCAGGTGTCACTTTTTCTCTCTTGCAGTGACTGATGGTTCCCAGTGTTATTACAGAAACAGATTGATCTTTTTAATGAGCTACTTTAATAGACTCCAAAATCTCACCGTGGCTGCTCATCCGTGTCAGACCATATGCACCAAGAAAACATTCAGTAAAACACAAAGCTCTGTTGTCAGATTGCTCCATAAAACCTCACATACAGTAGGCTTGGATATGCAGCTAAATAACCAGAACTGGAAAATGCACATGCAAAAAAACCCAAAAGGCTCTGAACCTGTAAGCAGAAAATATTGCTGTATGTGGATTCTCTCCAACAAAAAGAAAATCAAAAGGTGGATGTGGTTATGTGAAACACACACATTCCACTTCCTTTGCCCTATCTCTTGGTGTGTTTTGCCTCTGCTAGAACCAAGAGGATGCAGTGACCTGTGACTGAAAGAAAAATGTAAATATGGAAAAAATGTGTGCCTATTTCTTTATCTATAAATTATGTAGACACACACAACCACATCTATATCATATCTATAGCTAAAAAAAGCTTTTATATGTGTGTGTGTATATATATATATCTCTATATATATATCTATCTTACATATATGCATATATATATTATAACCCCTGGCAAGTGAGAAAGATACCACTGTTTACTAATCTACAAATTACAATTTACTATCTCCAAACAGAATTATTCCAACTGCATTTAGTCCCCCCTGGAAAGGTTCATAAATTCATAGAATGGTTTAGGTTGGAAGGGACCTTAAAGATCACCCAGTTCCAACCTCCCTCCCATGGACAGGGACACCTTCCACTTGACCTCATCCAACCTGGTCCTGAACACCTGCAGGAAAGGGGCATCCATGTCCTTCCTGAGCAACCTGTTCCAGTGCCTCACCACCCTCACTCTAAAGGATTTCTTCCCAATCTTCAGTCTCAAGCTGCCCTCCTCAAGCTTCAATCCATTCTTTCTCATCCTGTCATTACAAGCCCTTGTAAAAAGTCCCTTCCCAGCTTTCCTGTAGCTCCCTTCAGCTACTGGAAGGCTGCTCTAAGATCTCCCCAGAGCCTTCTCTTCTCCAAACTGGACAGCCCCAGGTTTCACATCCTGTCCCTGTAAGGGAGGTTCTCCAGTTCTCTGATCATCTCCATGGCCCTCCCTCTAGACCTGCTCCAGCAGTTCCATTCCCCTTTTGGACACAGTACTCCACAGAGCAGGGGGGCAGAATCCCCTCCCTGTGCTGCTGCTCTCCGCTTTGGATGCAGCTCAGCACACAGCTGCCTGCTGGGCTACCAGCAACCCTTGCTGGCTCCTGGGGAGTTCGTCATCAACCAACATCTCCAAGTCCCTGTCCTCCAGGCTGTTCTCCTGCCACTCCTTGGCCAGACTGTATTTATGCTTGGGTTGTCCCAACCCAGGTGCAGGACCTTGCACTTGGCCCTGTTGAACTTCATGAGTTTGGCTTGGGCCCACCTCTCAAGCCTATCCAAGTCTCTGTGGATGGCATCCCTTTCCTCCAGTGCTGTCAACCAGACCACACAGCTTGCTATCATCTGTTGCCTTTTAGTCACTTTTTTTCCATCTTCTAGCAACAGAATCACAGCAAAACCCCTCCCCCCCGTCCCCCCACTTTAGAGGAAGGATGCCTCATATTTTCCTTTGTATTTTTATTAGTACATTTGAAAACTACTTACATATCTAAACAAAAGGTATATCTATTTCCAGATGTTTCCTCCTGCTTCTCTGTAAACAATTAAAATAATTAATAGTATAATGAGTATAAAGCCAGACAAGTATTTGGTTTCACTACTTGGTCTGGGCATGCTCTGACTCTGAGGACAGTTTTTTGTAGTTGATTTACTTACATTATCCAAATGAAAAGCTATGTGGACTCCCATACAGTAAATTTAAGAACCTTCCCAACAGGATCTTATTCCTTTTACTAAATCTATAGTTAAAAGGCTATTGAGTGCATATGACCACTCCACTGAACTCCACTGTAAAGCTTTAATCATAGTCAAAGGAGAAGCAGTTGTGACGAACCGGTGGCAGGGTAGTTTGATACTGGGGGGAAGAAAATCAGCATATTTTTAAACTCAAGGCACCACTGCAATGGGTGAGATGGGCAGTCTCTTTCCAGGTCTTTCAAGGCAGCAAAGAATTTCAGAGTCAAAAAAGGGATGGGGTTGTCTGAAATGCCGCTTCCTCCAAACTAAGGAGTCTAACTTCAAGCAGCAGTCTACAGAGGCCGGCAGATCACCTCAGAGCATGCACGCCAGTGGGACACCCCACATTACAGCCCCCACCTAGGATCCCAGGAATTCAAACACAGGATCTTACCCACAACACTAGAAGTTAAACTGTCTACCCCTCATCCCAAAAGCTGCATTAATACCTCCAGAGAAGCTGAAGACTCCTTCAGCTGGACACAGGCTTAGAGAGACTTCAGTTGTGAAACCAAAGGCGATGGCTCACCATCAGAAACTTCCCAGTTTCAAGAGCACCTCTGCATTTTTTGGCAGAACGGCATTATAAAAGCTCCACACTACAAAATCCATGGCAAACAAGCCCATGAAAAGATCTAGTCCCTGGGCCTCCCAAAGGTACAGTGTATATGATGCTAGCCAAAACTTCTAACGCTGTCATGGGAAGACAGTTACAAATAAATAACCACAAGAGTATTTTCTTCAAACACTACACAAAGAACTTTATTCAAGTTAGGAAATTGGCCCACACCCCTAAAACTACTGTACTTCACACACATGCACTGCTCATGCATGGGCTTCTCCTCAGCTCTACAACAAAGCAGATTTCAGTGAGCATTTCTTCTGTTTGGAAGAAATACCCTGACGAATATTGGATAGGTGATTATGCAAACATGGCACAGCAGAAGGGCTCAAAGCCCTCACTACACTCTAGAGATTGCCTTGTACTTCCCAAGGAGTGCCTCAGCCACTTCCCCATATTTACTGTTTAGTCCAACAAAATCTCGAGTACAAAGGACTTGCATATGGAACTGATCTGCTGCCTGTCACTTTGTGCAGCACACAAATACCATGCCCCATACAGCAGACTATTGGTTGGACAGTGCTACTTCTATGTGGGTATGACCACAGTGTGTCCTCAGGTGAGTTTGCTGACTGAATCATCATCACATCATGTATTTATATACACTTGTGATACACCTCTGGAGTATCTATATATCCATGCATCCATCCTGCAGATGCAGGGCCTCCTGCAACTGGACAAGGGACAATCATTTTAAACTTAAAGCAGGGAGACTTTGACTAGCACTGAGGAAGGCATTTTTTACAGTGAGGGTGATGAAACACTGAAATTGGGTGCCTAGAGAGGTGCTAGGTGCCCCATCCCTGGAAGCACTGAAAGAGAGGTTGGATGAGGCTCTGAGCAACCTGATCTAATTAAAGATGTCCCTGGAGTAGATACCTTTTTAAAGTCACCTTTAAAGGTCCCTTAGCAACCCAATCTATGCTAAGATTCTATACACACATATGCAAAGGCAATCCATCTCTTGCAGAGCTGTAATGAAGGCAAGACCTGCAAACCAGGGAACATCATCCCAGTTCCTCCCAGGCACTCACCCCTACACTCTCCTCTTGCTAGTGCAGCTCAGCACATTTGTCCCATTGGACACTTGTGAGCAGGGTGTACAAGGCATGGTGGTGCTCACCTGTCTGGAGTTCGCCTCTTCCCGTTTTCGTTCACATCGAGAAGCAGCTCTGAGGAGTCAACAGGTGAGGTGGTGCTGGCATCCAGAAGCAGCTGTTCGTGCTGGGCGAGGTACTGGGCTGGGTTCTGCTTGGCTAGCCTTGCACAGTGCAGCAGCTCCCGCTGCAGCAGGGGCAGATTGGCCTGCAAGAATGGTGCATATGTTAAGAGAGTGGCTTGTAAGCAGTTGCAACAGAGATAAAGCCAAAAAATCAGAAATCAAAGGACAGCCTGATTTGAGATGAACCTGATGCAAGCATCCTCAGTTAGGATTGCTGTGGATAGCTTCCTGAAAGCTGGAAGCCTCCTTATAAGACAGGTCATGGCTATGGTAAGTACGCATGGAAAGATAGAAGTGTACTGAAAATGGGAAAGAAAACTGTAGTTGCTGTGAGACAACCAGGTTTCACACCTTTAGAAAGGGGGAAAAGCACTGCCCTGGCTGACCTCATCCCTTTTCTTACTATCCAAAACCTGAGTTTCTATGGAGCAGTGTTTCAACAAGTGACAAACCTTCTTCAAAATATATTTCCTATTCAGATTTCTTTTGAAACTATAGGGTCTGAAGATCTGTAGCTCTGGACATTGCCTAAGTCACCATCCTATCAGGGCCTTGAGGGGAACAGAATTGCTCTCAGCTTTCCCATTACACTGGCAGTTACACATTAAAACAAAAACTGCAATAAAATTTCACAAACCATATAGAAAAAGCAATTGGTCTTATAGGAGAAAAATTAACAGAGACCTCTCTATGGTTGGGTCAAGTGTACAGGCTGATTTTGGCCACCATGGCCCAATACACAACAAGAACTAGGCTCTGGGAAGCTAGGTGCAGAATGAAGCACTGCAATTCTCCCGACTGTGGGCAGGGACTCTTAAGAAGAGGTACACTCATCTGGACTCTGAAACCAAAATGGCCTGGACACAAAGATGTGTGCAGAGGCTCATCCCTGATAGCAAAAGCAGTTCTCTCAATGTGCAGTAGCACATTTCACCCAGCATGGGTGCCTGCTGGTGCCTGCAGACAGACTTCTGTATCTCTACAGGTGACAGATAAAAAACAGCTCTTGTCCAGAAGTCAGGTATCCGTGCTACAAGAACACTGACAGCTAACAAACATGGCATTACTGCCTTACAGTCTTCTAAAATGTTGCACTTCAGGGTCTGGAATACAGTCCTGCTCTTGTTTTGGATTGGACCTTATTTCCCTCAAGATCCAGGTAGTGCCTTAGACACCTCCATCCATTTCATAAACACGGATAGGAAGAGAACATGTTTTTTTAATGCAGCTGTCAGATCTGTTTTCTACTTTGAAAAGTACTGTTCTAGCCAGAAAAGAAACATTATCTCTGCACCTGCAAAAGAAGACACAACTCCAAAAGCCTGTTTTATCATTTCAGTGCTCACTCAGGTAATTAGCTAATAATTTCCCATTGTTGGATGTTCCTACTTTCTTTGAAACTTCAGTAACAGAAATATTTCTGTATTCTAATTTAAATCAAAAGGGCTCCATCAGACTACGCTATAATAGGTTCTGATGCAAGATTTTACAATTCCAAGTTGAAATCAATTACTTACAGCCATATTAAAATATATATTTAAATGGAGACATTTTGTCATTCAGAGAGCCTGAGTAACTCAGCATCATCAGATCATATATTGATACTGATGCTTAGAACAAATAGGCACAGCACAGCTATTGAAAAACAGAGTGTTGGCGGCACCTAACACGGACATCATGTCCCACTTAAATTTAATAGACTGAATCCTCCTTGATATTCATACAGACAATGTGTACAAAAAGGCTCCCAGCCAGTGAAGGTTTCTGCAGGTGAACGATCTTATCTTCCTCTGAAGCAGAATTGTTAAGAAAGGTAAAGCAACTGGATGGCTATTTATCTTCTGTAGCAGATCGGTGCTACCCAGCATGAGGCACCCTACCAACACATGGTGGAAAGTAGTCCCTTTACCAGAAATTTTATTACAGAAGAACAAATGTTGGCTTCTGACTGCAGTGCAGCGTTTGGCAGACCTAGCAACCTGTAGTGGATCTAGACCAGACAAGGTCTGGTGCAAGAGGTTTCAAGAAGGTTTGAGTGACTTGCGTACGACCGGAGGCAAAGCTGGTAGCTGAAAACAGCCCTGGCCTCAGGACAAGTCTTTGGGACTGCAGGGCCCAAGAGTCTTTCTCTTGCCATGGCAATGCCGTGGGGCATGGCAGAGATTCTAGCTCTGATCCTGGCAAAGTAGTATTGACAATTTACCACTGGCTTGAAGGCAAATAAGCACCTTAGCTAAACTTGGTCCCAGATTGGTTTGGTCCACAATAAATACATACAGAAAAATTACACATATTTGCTGGATGCTCTGGCAAGAAGTACAGAGAGCCTTCCATCTGGTCCCTGCTCAACATGCATTTTGGGTTTTTTTCCTGCC